>NC_092241.1:24573988-24603988 GCF_036320965.1 Panulirus ornatus
TCTGTCACTATAGCATGAGACACTCCATTATGTATTAGCGATAGCTCACTGAGGACTGTTCTCACCAACTTTTTTGAAACCTAGACTCGAAGCCTACTAGACTAGCAGTCTACAGCGCCCACATCTGTTCTGTATGACACTCGGCCAGCTGACCTTTCCATTCTCACAGGAAAGCATTAACGGATGCTCGTTTACACAGAAGGTGTATCTAACAATCTGTCGGTGCTTTCACTGTTATGATCTGGTATCACCAGACTCCGCCTACCTATGGTTACACCGAGAATAAAAAGTAACCTTTGGCGACGTTGTATCATTGGAATGAGACACTCGTTAAACTCATTCCAAAGGATTCCATCCTTTTTGCTGATACTGACAGTAGCACTGCACTGAAGACTGAGGTACCCTTGAAGAAGGGGTCCAGGGCTTATATGATAAATAATCCATAATTGGATCTCCTTGATGTAGCGGTTAGTGTTGCTGGCCCTGGCGCATTCACGGGCCGACCAGGATCGAGCGCATAGGTTTGAATCCTGGAAGCGGCAGTCAGTCCACAGTCCACCCAGCTGTTCATCCTCCCCTCGAGTTTAGTCGATGAAATGGGTATCTGGCTCATGCTAAGGGTATATACATTTAAAGCGTGTTTGCAGACACGCTGGGGAAGTTGCCAGACGCGCGTTGACTAACCCCTATCCACAGTTGCCAATAATTCATCTATTTCCTTGACAAGATAGAAATTGCTGGCTGCTGGAGTGATGATTATCGGGAAAGTATTCTAATGTTAAGCGAGAAGGTTAAGCCGGTATTATGGGAGGTATGAAGAGGGAAAATGGTGGGAGTGAATGATTATACCACTGAAAATGCCATTTCGCTGTTCAGGGTGTGGTGGCCAGGGAGGAAGTGTGTAGTGACGCCCATTCTATAATCATAACATTGCAGTTGAACAGTTCCAAGGCTAAAAGTACTAAGGAGCAACAGACTCTGTGCAACATAGAACTTCGGTTAATAACCTGGAGTCGCGTCTTAAACACAATCCTTTACCTTTCAAAGCCAAGAGGAAAAAAAGGTTAGGGTTAGTATAACCATAGATTAAACCTATATTCTGTGCATCCCGTCTATTGTTGATAATAATGCCTTAGACCTATCAAACCTTCATAATTACTACCTAAAACAACCTGGTGTCACAAAATGATACCAAGAGGCTAATCCTAGCTTGTCGTATGACCATTACAAGTATAAACTTGAGAATTAATCTTTCGCTTCTCTCAATCACAGTACCGTATTTTACTCGAGATGTTCGGAATAGAGTAATCCGAATTGGTTCGGGTCAAAGGGTAGCCAAACTCCAGACATCCAAATATAACTAACAACTGAAGAATTTTACGAGTTTCCAGTTTACAGTAATTTCACCAGCATACTATGATGTGCTAGATATTCACGTGTCAAGTCTAGATATGTCAGTAATCCTTCCGCGAAACTCTGAACCAAATTAAGTATTTGTTTTAACCCAGACACTGTGGGGAGCTTGAAGAGTTCTGCATGACATGTTACGCTATTTTTGTTTAGATACCCTCACACTCCTCATCCCGTTAGCGTTAACATTGTTCCAGATAACTTATATAGAATGATACTTTTCTTTGAATAACAGAATATTTCTTTGAAACTCTTGGTAAACAGTTTCAATAAAGTCATTCCAGTCATTTTTCTTGGGGAAGATCTGCAAGTCTTGCCACAGCCTATCACCTTTGCCGCTACTGTCGGCGCTCCTTACCTCTCTCCCGACCCCGACATTGGTCATGGTGGCAACGATCAAAGCTGGAATGAAAAGCCCGAGGAGTCCTACGAACTCGGGAGCCACACCGAAGGCAGTGTAGGCGAGTGCTGCAAGAGCAATCACAGGGATGACGAAGAAGAGAAACTTAACGGAAGGGTTGTTGTTGGCAGCTGTCTCGAGACGGTCCAGCTGCTGCCCGAGGCGCTGATGTAGCCGCTGCACGAGTGGATTGTGTTCCATCTCTTCCTCACTGAACACTTGCTCAAACATCTGTCAAATACATACCATAAGCTATTATAGTCCGATGAACAAATGGAGTTTCTGTAGAATGTTGTTGTAAATACCTAATGAAAGACTGTCCAGTTCGAATATCAATACATTTCCTATTATCACAGGCTACAATCAACGACAGTATCGAGGTAAGACCATAGATGAAATATAAAGATATAACACATATAAAACGAAATGGGAAAGAAATATTTGAGTTAGAAGGCTTGCATTATATAAAGGAACAGGCCATAGATGTTATGAAAATACTCAAAAAAATATGTGTTCCAGATCTTGGCAGTGTTGGGAAATTTTCTAGTAGGCCCGATTTGGCTTTGTTCATTGAGACACAGGTGGATATTTTCCTTTCAGTATTGGGGCAGGTGACAAGGCCCACCGACGAAAATACCCAAGAAACAAATATATCACAATATGCTTTGTTGCCCATCTTTGAACTACCAGTGGCCATACATCATGTAACGAAGTGGCATGTCAATTACTGAATATTCTAGCTAAACGCAGATGAAGCAAACATCCGGCCCTTTGATGAAGAGATTGTGGTTACTGGAGGAGAGAGCTAACAACGTAGCATAAATGTGTCAATCTATGAGTTCTATCTGGAATGCTTTAGTCTCGACCCATTGGAGTGAAGAATTAGTCATCTTTCTACACAGAAAAAGTCGGTCCTTTACATATCATCGAAGTAACTGCTCAGAAAAGAAGAATCTTCAGCATCGAAATAGACGACTATTTTTTTTTTTCTAACCTACCCTTAGCTATTGTGTGATTTGGGGTTTCTAAGATAAATCAATCGTAATTATCATACCAATTTTGCTTATCATTTTGAGTGGTGGAACTATAGAGCCATCGACGGCGACGGGAAAATTGTATGGAATTTTGTAAAAAATAACAGAAAAATTGTTTCAAAAGCTCTAACATCCACCAATTAGGTCATGTCTGCTCCAGTGGGAAATTCTAGAGCGAGGATATCCGTTCAAAGAATCTTTTTCTGTTTTTAAACTAATGGCACTTTCCAAACTGGGGCATTCCCCTAGTCTCGTGAATGAATCTATTGTTTCCTCACTTATGAGTTTAGCAGGAAACTTATTCCATTGCTCGAGGAATATATGTGAAACCAAAAAATAAGAATTATCCTACCCTAGTGTAAAACAATTTTCTTCTAAGATTTAGCCTATTATTATGAATTGTGTATCTTTTATCAGTTACGAAACTGAAAAAAAAAGTTGAATTCATAACAAAACCTTCTTTATGTAAAGTAGATTGTGATCTTAATAAAGACTTACAGATATATTGTGTCATCCTTTTGTAATTAGAATCTCTTGCAATGAATCCCAACATTGTTCTGAAAACTTATAGTTTCCTTTCCGGCTTCCAAGTCCTTGATATTAAAAACTCCTAAGATTCCTTTCTTCCTGGACCTCTGGAAACAATTTTTGAAGGATCCTGTATTCATTACTCTTTCAATAATGCGTTATTTTTCATGTAAGCTGAATTTCCTTCACCACTGCTCGCACCTGACTAACAATTTGTCCGTCATTTTCGACACATCTGCAATCTTCTATGAGCGATGATTGTAAAGACTGTGGACGTCAGACCTAATTTTAGATAATCTACATACATTACATAAAGGACTGAACCGGAAACTGGGCCGTATTGTACATCAGTTGGTGCTGTTAATGATTCAGATGTTTTCGCATTTAGTAATACTCTTTGTACCTTGTTTGTATGTAAGCATTTTAACCACCTGAAATCTTTTGTACCATTTCCTTAAGCTTTTATTTTCCAGAGCAATCTTTCATACATAGATTTATCAAAGGCCCTCAGGGAGTTCATATAGACGACGTCAAATACTTTTGTTACACTGTTCTTCATCAATATACGCTGTGAGTTCTTGTCCTTATTCTTGTGAGTATTAGTCGTTGAAATATGATTGTGTGGAAGTTAATGTGAGCAGTTCGAAGTCATACATCAATCTTAGGAAAAATTATATTGATTTCTAGAAAAAATACGAAAGATGGATTTGTTTACAGTCATGCAGAGAAAAACACTGAAAACTGTCTGGTAAGTTAGACAATATTCTTGTGACACGACACTGAGGGGCCTGGGGTATGTCGCTCCAGCTGTACAGTAGATCCAGTCAGTTGCAGAACTAATGAACATACCCGTGGATTCAATAGTGGAAGTAGTGAGTATCTTCTGTATATGTATGTGTGTATGTATGTACAAAAGATGTTGGATTCAAAGGTAATCAAGAGATAAGGGTCATTTAGCCAGAATACACAATATTCGTGAAAAAATATACAAACTACAAAGACTGATGCAGAGCCGAATTCAATAAAACCACAGCGATGGAAACATCACACAACCTTACCTGACTCCCGTATTAATCTTAAAGCATCGACTTACTCTCATACATGCACCAATTCCATCAAAAGCCTTATGACAATTCAAAATTTTTCAATGAACACCGTATGGAGTCAGAACCTCCAGCAGGGCTTTGTTCTTCGCCATATGTATTCTATTAGTCCAGTAATGATACTCTCTAGAATTTTCAACCCTTCTTGTCTAAGTACAAAAATCTTATTTATATATCCTCTTTATCTATACATCCCCTTTATCTATACATCCTCTTTATCTATATATCCTCTTAATTTCCTTAACCCGCTTTGTTCTTCACAGAAAAAGGCTTCACTAATCCTACTAACAAGATCAGTCGCTATCCTTCCATACATCTCGCCAGTTATAATAAGGGACTTATTTTTCTGTAGCTCTTACAATCAACTGTATCTTTTCTACTTTAATGTAATGCAGTAATTACTGCTTTAATCCAGGCACTAGGCATATGAGTGCTTTACCTTCCTATTAACACACTATTCTGATCCACTCTTAACCATAACACTCAGCACTATTTGTATACTTGAATACTTTCCATTCTTGAGAGGCATTTTTGATCGTCTCACTATCTCCTTTGTGTTGTTTATTCTCCCTTGTATATGTTTCTGCCTTTACCTCTAACCCTAACGTACCAGTAGACACTGGTTAAAAACATGGACTAGTAAAGTGTAAATGAAAACACGTTAGACGAGTTCACAAGGTTAGCCCAACAATGTAACCCTTCCCATAACCGCACATATCCCTCGACGTCAGTGTCTCGATCCCGCTGATATACCAACTCACCTCCATAATCAAGTGAGGATCATGGGTGTCGGTGGTGCCCAGGTCGATGAGGCTGACATGGTTCTCGTCGACGTTGCCCACAGTGTCATGAGGTGGGCCAGGGGCAGCCAGGCCCAGCAGTGTCACCAGATTGGTGTTCACCCCAGCCGGAGGATTGGAAGGGAAGCCATGGTAGTTTCCTGAAGGGTTAGTAACTGATTACTAAGGATATTCTGCTGAGAAAAGTATTCATACATTCACTTATCGTACCTACGAACACTTGTCTGCATGCACTTTATGTATGTATATATATATATATATATATATATATATATATATATATATATATATATATATATATATATATATATATATATATATATATATATATATATATATATATATATATATATCTTTCAAACAATTTGCCATTTCCCGCGTTAGCGAGGTAGCATTAAGAACAGAGGACTGGGCCTTTGAGGGAATATCCTCACCTGGCCCCCTTTCTGTTCCTTCTTTTGGAAAATCAAAAAAAAGAAAAAAAAGAGGGGAGGATTTCCAGCCCCACGCTCCCTCCCCTTTTAGTCGCCTTCTACGACATGCAGGGAATACGTGGGAAGTATTCTTTCTCCCCTATCCCCAGGGATAATATATATATATATATATATATATATATATATATATATATATATATATATATATATATATATATATATATATATATATATTTTTATACTTTGTCGCTGTCTCCCGCGTTTGCGAGGTAGCGCAAGGAAACAGACGAAAGAAATGGCCCAACCCCCCCCCCCATACACATGTATATACATACGTCCACACACGCAAATATACATACCTACACAGCTTTCCATGGTTTACCCCAGACGCTTCACATGCCTTGATTCAATCCACTGACAGCACGTCAACCCCGGTATACCACATCGCTCCAATTCACTCTATTCCTTGCCCTCCTTCCACCTTCCTGCATGTTCAGGCCCCGATCACACAAAATCTTTTTCACTCCATCTTTCCACCTCCAATTTGGTCTCCCTCTTCTCCTCGTTCCCTCCACCTCCGACAAATATATCCTCTTGGTCAATCTTTCCTCACTCATTCTCTCCATGTGCCCAAACCACTCCAAAACACCCTCTTCTGCTCTCTCAACCACGCTCTTTTTATTTCCACACATCTCTCTTACCCTTACGTTACTCACTCGATCAAACCACCTCACACCACACATTGTCCTCAAACATCTCATTTCCAGCACATCCATCCTCCTGCGCACAACTCTATCCATAGCCCACGCCTCGCAACCATACAACATTGTTGGAACCACTATTCCTTCAAACACACCCATTTTTGCTTTCCGAGATAATGTTCTCGACTTCCACACATTCTTCAAGGCCCCCAGAATTTTCGCCCCCTCCCCCACCCTATGATCCACTTCCGCTTCCATGGTTCCATCCGCTGCCAGATCCACTCCCAGATATCTAAAACACTTCACTTCCTCCAGTTTTTCTCCATTCAAACTCACCTCCCAATTGACTTGACCCTCAACCCTACTGTACTTAATAACCTTGATCTTATTCACATTTACTCTTAACTTTCTTCTTCCACACACTTTACCAAACTCAGTCACCAGCTTCTGCAGTTTCTCACATGAATCAGCCACCAGCGCTGTATCATCAGCGAACAACAACTGACTCACTTCCCAAGCTCTCTCATCCCCAACAGACTTCTTACTTGCCCCTCTTTCCAAAACTCTTGCATTTACCTCCCTAACAACCCCATCCATAAACAAATTAAACAACCATGGAGACATCACACACCCCTGCCGCAAACCTACATTCACTGAGAACCAATCACTTTCCTCTCTTCCTACACGTACACATGCCTTACATCCTCGATAAAAACTTTTCACTGCTTCTAACAACTTTCCTCCCACACCATATATTCTTAATACCTTCCACAGAGCATCTCTATCAACTCTATCATATGCCTTCTCCAGATCCATAAATGCTACATACAAATCCATTTGCTTTTCTAAGTATTTCTCACATACATTCTTCAAAGCAAACACCTGATCCACACATCCTCTACCACTTCTGAAACCACACTGCTCTTCCCCAATCTGATGCTCTGTACATGCCTTCACCCTCTCAATCAATACCCTCCCATATAATTTACCAGGAATACTCAACAAACTTATACCTCTGTAATTTGAGCACTCACTCTTATCCCCTTTGCCTTTGTACAATGGCACTATGCACGCATTCCGCCAATCCTCAGGCACCTCACCATGAGTCATACATACATTAAATAACCTTACCAACCAGTCAATAATACAGTCACCCCCTTTTTTAATAAATTCCACTGCAATACCATCCAAACCTGCTGCCTTGCCGGCTTTCATCTTCCGCAAAGCTTTTACTACCTCTTCTCTGTTTACCAAATCATTTTCCCTAACCCTCTCACTCTGCACACCACCTTGACCAAAACACCCTATATCTGCCACTCTATCATCAAACACATTCAACAAACCTTCAAAATACTCACTCCATCTCCTTCTCACATCACCACTACTTGTTATCACCTCCCCATTTGCGCCCTTCACTGAAGTTCCCATTTGCTCCCTTGTCTTACGCACTTTATTTACCTCCTTCCAGAACATCTTTTTATTCTCCCTAAAATTTAATGATACTCTCTCACCCCAACTCTCATTTGCCCTTTTTTTCACCTCTTGCACCTTTCTCTTGACCTCCTGTCTCTTTTATACATCTCCCACTCAATTGCATTTTTTCCCTGCAAAAATCGTCCAAATGCCTCTCTCTTCTCTTTCACTAATACTCTTACTTCTTCATCCCACCACTCACTACCCTTTCTAATCAACCCACCTCCCACTCTTCTCATGCCACAAGCATCTTTTGCGCAATCCATCACTGATTCCCTAAATACATCCCATTCCTCCCCCACTCCCCTTGCTTCCATTGTTCTCACCTTTTTCCATTCTGTACTCAGTCTCTCCTGGTACTTCCTCACACAGGTCTCCTTCTCAAGCTCACTTACTCTCACCACCCTCTTCACCCCAACATTCACTCTTCTTTTCTGAAAACCCATACAGATCTTCACCTTAGCCTCCACAAGATAATGATCAGACATCCCTCCAGTTGCACCTCTCAGCACATTAACATCCAAAAGTCTCTCTTTCGCACGCCTGTCAATTAACACGTAATCCAATAACGCTCTCTGGCCATCTCTCCTACTTACATAAGTATACTTATGTATATCTCGCTTTTTAAACCAGGTATTCCCAATCATCAGTCCTTTTTCAGCACATAAATCTACAAGCTCTTCACCATTTCCATTTACAACACTGAACACCCCATGTATACCAATTATTCCCTCAACTGCCACATTACTCACCTTTGCATTCAAATCACCCATCACTATAACCCGGTCTCGTGCATCAAAACCACTAACACACTCATTCAGCTGCTCCCAAAACACTTGCCTCTCTTGATCTTTCTTCTCATGCCCAGGTGCATATGCACCAATAATCACCCACCTCTCTCCATCAACTTTCAGTTTTACCCATATTAATCGAGAATTTACTTTCTTACACTCTATCACATACTCCCACAACTCCTGTTTCAGGAGTATTGCTACTCCTTCCCTTGCTCTTGTCCTCTCACTAACCCCTGACTTTACTCCCCAGACATTCCCAAACCACTCTTCCCCTTTACCCTTGAGCTTCGTTTCACTCAGAGCCAAAACATCCAGGTTCCTTTCCTCAAACATACTACCTATCTCTCCTTTTTTCACATCTTGGTTACATCCACACACATTTAGGCACCCCACTCTGAGCCTTCGAGGAGGATGAGCACTCCCCGCGTGACTCCTTCTTCTGTTTCCCATTTTAGAAAGTTAATACAAGGAGGGGAGGATTTCTGGCCCCCCGCTCCCGTCCCCTCTAGTCGCTTTCTACGACACGCGAGGAATACGTGGGAAGTATTCTTTCACCCCTATCCCCAGGGATAATATACATATATATACACATATACACATACACACACATACACATACATACGCACATATATATATATATATATATATATATATATATATATATATATATATATATATTTTTTTTTTTTTTTTTTTTATACTTTGTCGCTGTCTCCCGCGTTTGCGAGGTAGCGCAAGGAAACAGACGAAAGAAATGGCCCAACCCCCCCCCCCATACACATGTACATACACACGTCCACACACGCAAATATACATACCTACACAGCTTTCCATGGTTTACCCCAGACGCTTCACATGCCTTGATTCAATCCACTGACAGCACGTCAAACCCTGTATACCACATCGCTCCAATTCACTCTATTCCTTGCCCTCCTTTCACCCTCCTGCATGTTCAGGCCCCGATCACACAAAATCTTTTTCACTCCATCTTTCCACCTCCAATTTGGTCTCCCTCCTCTCCTCGTTCCCTCCACCTCCGACACATATATCCTCTTGGTCAATCTTTCCTCACTCATTCTCTCCATGTGCCCAAACCATTTCAAAACACCCTCTTCTGCTCTCTCAACCACGCTCTTTTTATTTCCACACATCTCTCTTACCCTTACGTTACTTACTCGATCAAACCACCTCACACCACACATTGTCCTCAAACATCTCATTTCCAGCACATCCATCCTCCTGCGCACAACTCTATCCATAGCCCACGCCTCGCAACCATACAACATTGTTGGAACCACTATTCCTTCAAACATACCCATTTTTGCTTTCCGAGATAATGTTCTCGACTTCCATACATTTTTCATATATATATATATATATATATATATATATATATATATATATATATATATATATATATATATATATATATAACTGGGCGGTGAAATACAAACGCATTTCTCGGTTTGATTGACTCAGGCCACACAGGGATGAAGAAGAAGGACTACGTAACCATAAGCCTCACCAACCATAAGAATTCAATAAATAAAGTACAACATTAAAACAAATTTAGGGGTGCGCAAATATTCACTGAAACATATCTTACTTGGAGCATCTGGGCAAAGAAAATAGAAGCAGCAAAATTGGGCTCTCGTTTGTTTGTTCTTGTGGAGGAATACCACACCCTCTTTCACTGCCATTACGTTCTCCCTCCCTGGCCACCACAGCCTAAACGGCGGAAAGGTATTGTTCAGTGATACCACCCACTCATCTTTGCCATTTTCACTCTTCATACCTCTCATATAGAAGGCACAACTGACTCCTTGCAACAGTAAAGCATTTTGATGAAGCTACTATTACCTAAGCATCCAACAAAATTTATTCTGCCAAGAAATGGGTGAATTACTGGCAAATTGTCGTGCGTCTGGCAACTTCCTCGGCGTGTGTGCAGGGAGACAGGACCAGCTTTGTACACTATATATCTTGGTTCTCAAATGCGCCTTACTATCTCAAGTGTGAAATCATACATAAACCTGACGTGTACGTTAGAAGTTCTAAGTGTCTGTTTCGTACTTCCTGTACTTCATCATTACTTAATTCATTAGCAGATTAGACACGGCCAATGGGGGGGGGGGGTGCTGGGGAAACATCGTTGCCAGGTTCCAAGAGTGGGCCCGGGAATTTCCTGGGATCTTACAGAATGTTTTGCTATATTGAAGACTAGCATTCTAACTCTCTCTCATCTTTCATACCCTGTTTGGCCTTACAGTCCGTGCCATGAAACCGTACTGGATAAAAACAGGATAACTAATGGAGAAGGGAAGGGGACCCGAAAGAAACTTTGTACCCCTGATATGATTCTCCAGAGACCCAGAAATCAGATATCTTTATGTTAACAACAATAACTAAGAAACAGCTCTGGTGTGTTTGCGTTTTGTGTTGTTGTTGAGTCGGGAGGAGTGTGAGGAAGGTTCTTACTGCCTCGTCGACAACAAAGATGATGCCAAAATTAAATAAGAAAGAAAAAACTACAGGCTCTAGATTTGCCCACCTTGGAAGAGAGAAGAATTAAGGGTGACCTGATCACAACCTTTAAGGTTTTAAAGCAGATCGATGACATGAACAGACAACAGGTCTTCGAGAGGCGTACGGGCACAGCAACTCGAGGACATAGCATGAAATTTAGCTGGAAACTCATGAATAAAAAATGTAAAGAAGAAATAATATAAGTGATGGATAAATGGAACAGAATAACTGAGTACATGGTTAATATTGACGATTCATATAGATTTAAAAAGATATATGATTGTATAGCATGTTAAACAGATGGGGGTCCCATTAGTGTACAACTCTCTCCCCATATAGCAAATAACAGGTAATCACAAGTAGATAATCATATGCTTTTCTTGGTCACCAAGTCACTAAATGAGCATAACTGTGGTTGTCAGAGTTTAATAAGAGCTAAAAGAACGTTACTGGCGCTGTTGTGGGTATTACCGGGACTCGTGTGTTACATACGGGTGTTGTAACATTCCGCCAGATGGCAAAGCAGCGGTCATAACTGCAGGAGACTCAATGATGCTGTGGAACAGGACGCTGGTTTTTACCATTTCACTAAATTCTGAAGCAAGACTTGGACATTGGAGGCAATATGGAGACTTTGGGACTCTCAGGTGAGGTGCTGCTGCGGTGATGTGAGAGTCGTACCACGGAGACGGCATAGCTTGACTGGGACTGCGTGAGTGCTTTTCTTCCCCCACGATGTGTATGTATTAGTGTGACGGGAGGAAGCGGCTGGTGTGGAGGCTGGTGCTCACAGAACACTTCTCGTCTGGTCTTCCTCCTCTCCTGTTGCTTATCCCCAGCTCCTGCAGCATCCACAACGAGGCGTCAGCAGCGACAGGCTGCTGGACCATCATTTCGAGACTTTGCGACGGCAGACGAGATCAGTGAGGATGAGAGAGAGAGAGAGAGAGAGAGAGAGAGAGAGAGAGAGAGAGAGAGAGAGAGAGAGAGAGATCAGCAGAAACACGTGTAGGAGATTTCCTTTTGAACATTGTTGGCTGAAACGTCAGTTATGGAACCGAGCCGAGGTGTTCCACGGCGTTGTGTGTAACTAGTCATTTCAATATCATGCTTTCTGCATACGTATGAGTTTCCATTAGTTATCATGGATGAAACCCGACTAATATAATACCTGCTTAGATCCAGACTCTCGAGACCAATGATGATCAATTTTGAATGATCGTAACAAAGTTTCAAACCCAATCTTTTCTAAGATGTTTAATTTGTGTAGATGTCTCTCACAGGATCTGACCGTCACTGCAGGAATCACCTCGACAGCTCGCCCGCCGCGGTACACTCTGTGTCTCATTTAATTTCTAACGTAGGATCACCACAACTGTGCTCAATACTCAAGTTTGTGAGGCAGAAGTGAACAGCATGCAGGCAGGGAGGTTAGGATCCTTACGCTTGAAACCGAATGCCCTTCCTGAGGCTTGCCAGATTTCGATTTTAAAATACGGGACAACAATTCTTTCTTACTTTTTTATATATTTTTTGTCTTATTTTTGAAGGCGGAGGAAGAAAGATGAAAATTTGTCGTTAATTTTGAATTAATCATAACATTTGAGTTGAAATTTAAAGATAAAGAACTAGAACAAGTTATTCTTAATCATGTCACTTCCAAGAACGTGAACAAAAGAAAAAGAACGAAAAGAGTTATTGTTGATTTCAAATATTAATAGTGTTTTTCAGTTTAATTATCAGGGTCGGTCATATATGAGACAATTATGCGTCATGACAGTTCTTTCTGGGATAAAGGAACAAAACAACGACATACGGAACACTTCCTTATACATGCAACGCCTGACAACCCTCTCGTTTATAAAACTTCTTTTTCCACCTTGGTCACCTGGCAGACGGCAACTAACAGATCCCACCATGTCCCCATACCTCCTCCCTGTCCACTACTGCATTACATATGGTCTCTACCCGGCAACTTTCCACGACCTGCTCTGTTTTATTATCCTCTTTCCGAACCCGCCAACTGGTCCAGCTTATATAATCCTGGTTCTCTACACGAGAGTTGTGTCCCTCAACACGAATCCTTACTTTTGGTCCTTCCGTTTTCTAAGTATCTAACCGACCTATGTTTCTCTACGAATGGCCTTTGTGTCTTCGTTCAACACTATTGCCAAGGCGGGAGTTCCCCTACTCCATTTAAATGGCGACCGATCCTGGCGTAGAAACTCTTATCACAAATGAAATAGTCCCATAAATCTATGTAAAATACTCTCCTCCTCCTCCTCCTGCCTACAGACAACCTCAACTCTCTTCTTAATCCCAACATGCCACTCAGGGTACAGGACTCGACACCAAATCTAGGATGTAATCCCTATATAACCTATCTTCAATGGCTCTCTATAAATTTGATATAAGATCCTTATTCCTTGTTAAATGTTTTTCCGATCTCGTACAATGTATACTGCTGGTCCTCCACCTTGACTACAAAAGTCGCCTCCACCAGGACGCTGAGACTATGTCATCAAAATTCTCTAGAATAACTCCAGTTTCTCACCACAAGAGTGAGATTTATACTTCCTTAACACAGAAATGTTCATGATTCCTAAACAAGGAAATGCCCAACTAGAGTAATACTATCTTGATCCAGCACTTCATCTATTTTGAGCTAGAATTCCTCTGACCTGAGATTCTGAAATCCTACAAGCCTTCTGAGGAGGTTGGAAGATAGAGCTATCCTGTAACCTCGTCTCCCTGGTCACAACCCAAGTTTTAAGACTTATCTACCCGACTTGAAACCATTTTGATACGTTCTGCCGTAACAAAACCTGACTCTCCTTGTCAGAGATTCGTCCTGTCATCTAATTTCCTTATTTCTTCACTATTCGTCGTAAAGCTAACAAAATAAACTCGAAAGGAACTCATCAGCTTCCTGGGAAGAGGAAATCCCTGAAACACTTGGTACGTGGGAAATGGAGGCGGGAGCCATCTTGTTTGTCGCTAAGCCCCGGGCGGGATCACAGGAGCGACGATATGTCACACACACTCACGTAACTGAGTGCGGTCAAGTGCTGCGCAGCTCCGCAAAGACTCGGCCAACGTACGAGATTTCTCGTTTCATCAACACCTCCCCGGTCAGAGTGACCCCCCCCCCTTTCTGTTCTCCGGTTATTCCAGACCCCACAACTCAGGCGGCTTCCCCACATTCTGGACACAAAACTTGGGCTTCCTGGGACCCCTTCCAGCCTGACCATGGTTGTCAGTAAGGCTCGTGGTGGAAAGATATAACATAAAAAAGGACGCACAGTAGATCTTACGTTTTCTTTTTAATTAACATTGAAGTGGTGGGTTACTGCGATGGTACTTCAGCATTATGTTATCCGTGTCATCTCATTCGACATCAAGTGTTCTTAGGAGCATTTGATATAGTCAGAAGATAATATACACACACACACACTTGCATGAGAGTAAATCTTAGTAATCCTCTAGACATAGCGATATGGTAGACTTTCCTTAGTATAGTCGCACTATGGGCCTTACGATCGGCAACGTTGTTATAATCACCAACCGAACAATCTTAACACTTCGTTCAGGTCTGCAAAATAACTTCTAGAGTAAAGACACTAGGTGCATTGTACGTCCCTCGCTGCAGTCGTATACCGCGTTAGAAAGTTGAACGTCTGGCAGCGGGGTTGCCTGACGGAGATTATGAGGTGATGATCGTACACTACCATACTCTAGCAACATTACTAGCGATATAGCCTGACACTGTGACTGAAAAATTTGTACGCCATTAAAATGTTTGACTCATAAATCTATGTAACAAACCGGTAGCCAGGACTTTCCATGGCGGTTTGCAGTTAAGTTATGCAGTTATAACGCAGCTTGTTATTTGGCAATGACTAAGTTCGTTGCGGATGGGGGCAATGGAGTGGTGGAGGGAGATTACATGGTAATCAAGAATTACATTTGCAACATACAGCAATTTTGGAAAAACACACAGACTCCAGTGTTTATCCAGCAGATGGTATCATATGTAAATGATAACTATGAAGAAAACAGTTGATTAATCCTGTCAAAGATGGAAGGTGCGAGTCGCTAAAGTTCTCCGACCACACATTATATGTACTTGGTGTCAGACTAAAAGGATGTAATACCAATGTAGGCAAATGTTTCTCACATTCAAAATTTTGGAGCAGTGGAAGAAACTACCTCCCGAAACGGTAGATACAAACACTATAAATGCGCTCAATTTGCGATTCTAAGCAGACAATTACCGACATCTGTTGTATGTAAATAAGCCAGATTCTTTCATACTATTCGCCATTTCCCGCGTTAGCGAGGTAGCGTTAAGAACAGAGGACTGGGCCTTTGAGGGAATATCCTCATCTGGCCCCCTTCTCTGTTCCTTCTTTGGGAAAAAAAAAAAAAAAAACAAGAGGGGAGGATTTCCAGCCCCCCGCTCCCTTCCCTTTTAGTCGCCTTCTACGACACGCAGGTGGGAAGTATTCTTTCTCCCATATCCCCAGGGATAATATATATATATATATATATATATATATATATATATATACATTGATATACATCGAAGAGACGAAGCTAGGACGTCCTAGCTTCGTCTCTTCGATGTATATCAACTGACTTATATTTCTATCTTGTGTCTCCCCTGATGATGTAATTATTACACGAAAGTGCACTTGGGAACCTTATCGTGTTTCATTTTCCCCGTGGACCCATAGGAATATCTTGATCACGCGAAAAATTGTGATTCTTCCCAATATATGGAAGCGGAAGTGAATCATAGGGTGGGGGAGGGTGCGAAAATTCTGGGAGCGTTGAAGAGTGTGTGGAAGTCGAGAACATTATCTCGGAAAGCAAAAATGGGTATATTTGAAGGAATAGTGGTTCCAACAATGTTGTATGGTTGCGAGGCGTGGGCTATGGATAGAGTTGTGCGCAGGAGGGTGGATGTGCTGGAAATGAGATGTTTGAGGACAATATGTGGTGTGAGGTGGTTTGATCGAGTAAGTAATAATAGGGTAAGAGAGATGTGGGGTAATAAAAAGAGTGTGGTTGAGAGAGCAGAAGAGGGTGTTTTGAAATGGTTTGGTCACATGGAGAGAATGAGTGAGGAAAAGTTGACTAAGAGGATATATGTGTCAGAGGTGGAGGGAACGAGGAAAGTGGGAGACCAAATTGGAGGTGGAAAGATGGAGTGAAAAAGATGTTGAGTGATCGGGGCCTGAACATGCAGGAGGGTGAAAGGCGTGCAAGGAATAGAGTGAATTGGAACGATGTGGTATACCGGGGTCGACGTGCTGTCAATGGTTTGAACCAGGGCATGTGAAGCGTCTGGGGAAACCATGGAAAGTTCTGTGGGGCCTGGATGTGGAAAAGGAGCTGTGGTTTCGGTGCATTATTACATGACAGCTAGAGACTGAGTGTGAACGAATGGGGCCTTTGTTGTCTTTTCCTAGCACTACCTCGCACACCTGAGGGGGGAGGGGGTTGTTATTACTTGTGTGGCGGGGTGGCGATGGAAATGAATAAAGCAGACAGTATGAATTATGTACATGTGTATATATGTACATGTCTGTGAGTGTATATACATGTATACGTTGAGACGTATAGGTATGTATATTTGCGTGTGTGGACGTGTATATATATATATATATATATATATATATATATATATATATATATATATATATATATATATATATATATATATATATATATATATATATGTGTGTGTGTATGTGGGTGGGTTGGGCCATTCTTTTGTCTGTTTCCTTGCGCTACCTCGCTAACGTGGGAGACAGCGACAAAGCAAAATAAATAAATAAATAGATAAATAAATAAATATATATATATATATATATATATATATATATATATATATATATATATATATATATATATATATATATATATATATATAGTAGCAGAAAGAACATAGTAGAGCAGAAGGCATATTTCTAATCACCTCTCCCTCCGGCTCAACTGCCGGCAGGAAAAAAGATATGAAAAACTTATCATGGAATACAGCCATAAGATCCTGTCACTTTTAGTTTGCAGGAAAGCGTGGACTGGCAAAAAAATCACTGTTCATATTGATATCTGCTCTGCGGCTGGTTTCTACAAAAAGAATAATAAATGGGAAACAGAAGAAGGAGTCACGCGGGGAGTGCTCATCCTCCTCGAAGGCTCAGACTGGGATGTCTAAATGTGTGTGGATGTAACCAAGATGTGAAAAAAGGAGAGATAGGTAGTATGTTTGAGGAAAGGAACCTGGATGTTTTGGCTCTGAGTGAAACGAAGCTCAAGGGTAAAGGGGAAGAGTGGTTTGGGAATGTCTTGGGAGTAAAGTCAGGGGTTAGTGAGAGGACAAGAGCAAGGGAAGGAGTAGCAGTACTCCTGAAACAGGAGTTGTGGGAGTATGTGATAGAATGTAAGAAAGTAAATTCTCGATTAATATGGGTAAAACTAAAAGTTGATGGAGAGAGATGGGTGATTATTGGTGCATATGCACCTGGGCATGAGAAGAAAGATCGTGAGAGGCAAGTGTTTTGGGAGCAGCTGAATGAGTGTGTTAGTGGTTTTGATGCACGAGACCGGGTTATAGTGATGGGTGATTTGAATGCAAAGGTGAGTAATGTGGCAGTTGAGGGAATAATTGGTATACATGGGGTGTTCAGTGTTGTAAATGGAAATGGTGAAGAGCTTGTAGAATTATGTGCTGAAAAAGGACTGGTGATTGGGAATACCTGGTTTAAAACGCGAGATATACATAAGTATACGTATGTAAGTAGGAGAGATGGCCAGAGAGCGTTATTGGATTACGTGTTAATTGACAAGCGCGCGAAAGAGAGACTTTTGGATGTTAATGTGCTGAGAGGTGCAACTGGAGGGATGTCTGATCAATATCTTGTGGAGGCTAAGGTGAAGATTTGTATGGGTTTTCAGAAAAGAAGAGTGAATGTTGGGGTGAAGAGGGTGGTGAGAGTAAGTGAGCTTGGGAAGGAGACTTGTGTGAGGAAGTACCAGGAGAGACTGAGTACAGAATGGAAAAAGGTGAGAACAATGGAAGCAAGGGGAGTGGGGGAGGAATGGGATGTATTTAGGGAATCAGTGATGGATTGCGCAAAAGATGCTTGTGGCATGAGAAGCGTGGGAGGTGGGTTGATTAGAAAGGGTAGTGAGTGGTGGGATGAAGAAGTAAGATTATTAGTTAAAGAGAAGAGAGAGGCATTTGGCCGATTTTTGCAGGGAAAAAATGCAATTGAGTGGGAGATGTATAAAGGAAAGAGACAGGAAGTCAAGAGAAAGGTGCAAGAGGTGAAAAAGAGGGCAAATGAGAGTTGGGGTGAGAGAGTATCACTAAATTTTAGGGAGAATAAAAAGATGTTCTGGAAGGAGGTAAATAAAGTGCGTAAGACAAGGGAGCAAATGGGAACTTCAGTGAAGGGCGCAAATGGGGAGGTGATAACAAGTAGTGGTGATGTGAGAAGGAGATGGAGTGAGTATTTTGAAGGTTTGCTGAATGTGTTTGATGATAGAGTGGCAGATATAGGGTGTTTTGGTCGAGGTGGTGTGCAAAGTGAGAGGGTTAGGAAAAATGATTTGGTAAACAGAGAAGAGGTAGTAAAAGCTTTGCGGAAGATGAAAGCCGGCAAGGCAGCAGGTTTGGATGGTATTGCAGTGGAATTTATTAAAAAAGGGGGTGACTGTATTATAACTGGTTGGTAAGGTTATTTAATGTATGTATGACTCATGGTGAGGTGCCTGAGGATTGGCGGAATGCGTGCATAGTGCCATTGTACAAAGGCAAAGGGGATAAGAGTGAGTGCTCAAATTACAGAGGTATAAGTTTGTTGAGTATTCCTGGTAAATTATATGGGAGGGTATTGATTGAGAGGGTGAAGGCATGTACAGAGCATCAGATTGGGGAAGAGCAGTGTGGTTTCAGAAGCTGTAGAGGATGTGTGGATCAGGTGTTTGCTTTGAAGGATGTATGTGAGAAATACTTAAAAAAGCAAATGGATTTGTATGTAGCATTTATGGATCTGGAGAAGGCATATGATAGAGTTGATAGAGATGCTCTGTGGAAGGTATTAAGAATATATGGTGTGGGAGGCAAGTTGTTAGAAGCAGTGAAAAGTTTTTATCGAAGATGTAAGGCATGTATACGTGTAGGAAGAGAAGAAAGTGATTGGTTCTCAGTGAATGTAGGTTTGCGGCAGGGGTGTGTGATGTCTCCATGGTTGTTTAATTTGTTTATGGATGGGGTTGTTAGGGAGGTGAATGCAAGAGTTTTGGAAAGAGGGGCAAGTATGAAGTCTGTTGGGGATGAGAGAGCTTGGGAAGTGAGTCAGTTGTTGTTCGCTGATGATACAGCGCTGGTGGCTGATTCATGTGAGAAACTGCAGAAGCTGGTGACTGAGTTTGGTAAAGTGTGTGAAAGAAGAAAATTAAGAGTAAATGTGAATAAGAGGAAGGTAATTAGGTACAGTAGGGTTGAGGGTCAAGTCAATTGGGAGGTAAGTTTAAATGGAGAAAAACTGGAGGAAGTAAAGTGTTTTAGATATCTGGGAGTGGATCTGGCAGCGGATGGAACCATGGAAGCGGAAGTGGATCATAGGGTGGGGGAGGGGGCGAAAATCCTGGGAGCCTTGAAGAATGTGTGGAAGTCGAGAACATTATCTCGGAAAGCAAAAATGGGTATGTTTGAAGGATTAGTGGTTCCAACAATGTTGTATGGTTGCGAGGCGTGGGCTATGGATAGAGTTGTACGCAGGAGGATGGATGTGCTGGAAATGAGATGTTTGAGGACAATGTGTGTTGTGAGGTGGTTTGATCGAGTAAGTAACGTAAGGGTAAGAGAGATGTGTGGAAATAAAAAGAGCGTGGTTGAGAGAGCAGAAGAGGGTGTTTTGAAATGGTTTGGGCACATGGAGAGAATGAGTGAGGAAAGATTGACCAAGAGGATATATGTGTCGGAGGTGGAGGGAACGAGGAGAAGTGGGAGACCAAATTGGAGGTGGAAAGATGGAGTGAAAAAGATTTTGTGTGATCGGGGCCTGAACATGCAGGAGGGTGAAAGGAGGGCAAGGAATAGAGTGAATTGGAGCGATGTGGTATACCGGGGTTGACGTGCTGTCAGTGGATTGAATCAGGGCATGTGAAGCGTCTGGGGTAAACCATGGAAAGGTGTGTAGGTATGTATATTTGCGTGTGTGGACGTATGTATATACATGTGTATGGGGGTGGTTTGGGCCATTTCTTTCGTCTGTTTCCTTGCGCTACCTCGCAAACGCGGGAGACAGCGGCAAAAAAAAAAAAAAAAAAAAAAAAAATATATATATATATATATATATATATATATATATATATATATATATATATATATATATATATATATATATATATATATATATATATATATCATTATTATTATTACTGTTGATCATAGTTTCCAGCGTTACCAAGGTAGTGCCAGAAAACAAACGAAGACCTATCGACTTATTTAGACACATATATACATAGATGCTTATACACGTATATATACATACATACACATATCAACATATGCACATATACATACACATACACAGATATATACATATATGCACATATACATATTTATTCTTGCTTGCCTTCGTCCATTTCGGCGCCACCCCGCCCCACAGGAAACAGCATTACTCCCCCCTGCGTCAGAGAGGTAGCGTCAGGAAATAGACGAAGAAAAGCCACATCTACGCACATCCATTCTCTAGCTGTCATGTATAATGCACTGAAATCACAGCTTCCCTCTCCAAATCCAGGCCCCACACACCCCTTCATGACCCATCCCAGACGTTTCACGGGCCCTGGCTCAGTCCACTGATTGTATATGTATATGTATGTATATGTGTGTGTATGGGCGTTTATTTATTCATATGTGTTTATGAGTGGATAGGCAGCATACATTCCGCCAATGCTCAGGCGCTTCACCTTGAATCATTCATGCATCAAAAATCATAATTAGCCAATACTAGACGATATGGGGTACAGTCTCGCGAAAGAAGTTCTTGCTTCAAAGGAGTCTCTCCTGTCCTCGGTGCTGAATGCAGTGCAGCGCTACCGGACTCCTCTCGCAAGTGGTTACACAGCGAGTGAGAGGTCATCGTCGGTAGATTGCATCAAACATCTTCATCATCTGTATCTTGTGTGTGGTTGTCCAGGTGTTGTTGTCCCAGCCATCGTCGCGAAGTTAACATCCTTCTGCGACCATACTGTTAACCAACACATCCGCTCTGTGTGCCAACCTCACGAGACGTTGTGTGGCAAGAGCTCTGAAGCAGGAGTTGATCCAAGAGGTGAGGGAGTAGATACAGCAGGTCTAGTGAGGGAGGAGTTGATCCAAGAGGTGAGGGAGTAGATACAGCAGGTCTAGTGAGGGAGGAGTTGATCCAAGAGGTGAGGGAGTAGATACAGCAGGTCTAGTGAGGGAGGAGTTGATCCAGGAGGTGAGGGAGTAGATACAGCAGGTCTAGTGAGGGAGGAGTTGATCCAAGAGGTGAGGGAGTAGATACAGCAGGTCTAGTGAGGGAGGAGTTGATCCAAGAGGTGAGGGAGTAGATACAGCAGGTCTAGTGAGGGAGGAGTTGATCCAGGAGGTGAGGGAGTTGATACAGCAGGTCTAGTGAGGGAGGAGTTGATCCAGGAGGTGAGGGAGTTGATACAGCAGGTCTAGTGAGGGAAGAGTTGATCCAGGAGGTGAGAGAGTTGATACAGCAGGTCTATTGAGGGAGGAGTTGATCCAAGAGGTGAGGGAGTTGATACAGCAGGTCTAGTGAGGGAGGAGTTGATCCAGGAGGTGAGGGAGTTGATACAGCAGGTCTAGTGAGGGAGGAGTTGATCCAAGAGGTGAGGGAGTTGATACAGCAGGTCTAGTGAGGGAGGAGTTGATCCGGGAGGTGAGAGAGTTGATACAGCAGGTCTAGTGAGGGAGGAGTTGATCCAGGAGGTGAGGTAGTTGATACAGCAGGTCTAGTGAGAGAGGAGTTGATCCAGGAGGTGAGGGAGTTGATACAGCAGGTCTAGTGAGGGAGGAGTTGATCCAAGAGGTGAGGGAGTAGATACAGCAGGTCTAGTGAGGGAGGAGTTGATCCAGGAGGTGAGGGAGTTGATACAGCAGGTCTAGTGAGGGAGGAGTTGATCCAGGAGGTGAGAGAGTTGATACAGCAGGTCTATTGAGGGAGGAGTTGATCCAAGAGGTGAGGGAGTAGATACAGCAGGTCTAGTGAGGGAGGAGTTGATCCAAGAGGTGAGGGAGTAGATACAGCAGGTCTAGTAAGGGAGGAGTTGATCCAGGAAGTGAGGGAGTTGATACAGCAGGTCTAGTGAGGGAGGAGTTGATCCAGGAGGTGAGGGAGTAGATACAGCAGGTCTAGTGAGGGAGGAGTTGATCCAGGAGGTGAGGGAGTTGATACAGCAGGTCTAGTGAGGAAGGAGTTGTGGCACAGGTTGTGAGGAGGTTCACTGAACCCCCGGGGGACATGGTATGTGGGGACTGGTGGAAAATTACAAGGACACGTGTTTGTGGATCAGCAGATGATCAACAAGTGCGTTGGTGCTGAGCCAGACAGGCAGCGCAGAACTAGTAAGGTGTGGTGTTGTGCCGTACTGGCTGGTCGATTTTCTGTTGCTGCTTTTATTGCTTTTAAAGGAATTACAGAAACTCAGGTGGATTTTCATCCTTAAATGCTGGAACTACAAAATATTTTGATATAAATTGCAGGTCAGGTTTGGCGGGTCACATGACCCCGGGGGACATGGCTGCTGCTGGTCAGGTGAGGAGGGTCACATGACCCCGGGGGACATGGCTGCTGCAGGTCAGGTTTGGCGGGTCACATGACCCCGGGGGACATGGCTGCAGCAGGTCAGGTGTGGTTGGGGGTCAGTCATTCCAGGCGGTCCAGTAGCCCGTGTATCCAGTGTAGGGCTGGCTGACCCGGCACGGGGAGTGGCAGGAGGTCAGGTCATCGTAAGGCGTGTGCGGGCCCCAACCCCCCTCCCCCTCCCACGTGTAGGAGCTGGGGTAGTGTGGTGGCTGGGCACACTGTGGGCTACCGCCTCCCTCACACAGGCTGGGGTTCACTGGACACACGTAAGGGTAGGCGTAAGACTTGTCGATCTGGTCTCCTGAGCCGAACTCCTGAAGGAAGATTCCTGAAGCTGTGCTGGACGACACGAACTCCACTCCTCCTTGACCCTGTGCTTTGTGGTGTGTGAGAGTGGCGTGGTTGTGGTGGAGGGTCGGCGCGGCGTAGGGAGGAGGCTGGCGATGGGCGTGAGTGGTCGATGACGGCGAACTCAGTTTGGTGCGGAGCTGCCGCCCTGCTACCTGCTGCTCGGACAACAGCGTCACGGCGTCCGTCGCTCCCACACCCGCGTACAGCCGGGCTCGCATGGGCCACTTCTGAAAGATGTAATCATTTCTCCTCAAAATTCATCAAAGCGTTTATTGGAAATCATTAGGGAGCCGTGTCCGTGCCACACCATGAGCTATGCAATAGACTTACCGTGATTTTGGCTTTGGAGATGTTTGAGATCAAACCTGCCTACAACTAGGAGGTGATGAGGGCGGCCCGCCGGTGGTGAGGGAGCTAAGCACTGAACCTCGAGGGTTGGCCTTGTTATCCCATCCGGCCACCAAGAGAGCCAGCCTCCCTCTGGCATGTGAGAGCACCACTACGTCAGCACTACCCAAACAAGTCCAGTGCAGCTCACCTCGCCAGACCTGAGACTTGTGTATGACAGTAATTTCATGTGTCTAGATGCCACCCAGAACGAGAAGTACCAAGGAAATTGTGTCTCAGCCATGTTCAGCTGATGAATGTGACGTGGGATTCTTCTTCATCCTATTTCACAGAATCTTTTATCTAAATCTTTATCTGTCCATTGAATATTTGATTATCAATATATACTTGAAAGAGGCATCATAACAGCCAATCCTCGAATTTCCGATCTCCACAGAGATGCTGCGGGAAGCAGCGGCCAAACGCGTGCCTCAGGGCCAAACCCTTTGGGTGGGGACACATGCAGGCGGTCCACGAGAACAATGACCAAAATAATACTTACAGAAGAGAGAGTGAGCAGCAACATGGCGTCGTGCGGAAAGGGAAGGTTGAAGACAAGTGATGCCGGGAGAAGTAATGAGCTGGAAGATTTTTTATTCCACTCTGGCTACTAGGGAGGTGGAGGGTGAGCCACCCCAGATGTGTGAGCAGTTTATACAGCACTAACAGCTTTTGAGGAGCAGACTGTGATGCAGTTTATGTGGAGTTTCCAGGAGAGAGTGGAGCATATGATTTTGCCCAACATGTTTATGTTAATACAGAGCTGAATTAGGGTGTCTTTGAATTGAACAAAGTGGAACCAAATGAAACTTACAGAAAGATATAAGGAGAAATTAAGTTTGAGCATTATTGAAAACTACACCTTACTGCTTCCCCGCTACGGAACGCTGAGATAGGAAATATGATCAGGACGAGAGAAAAAAAAAAAAGGTTTTTAAGGGATAAGGGGAACAAGAGTGAGATGGAGTGTGTAAAGTGGAATCATTAGCAAGAGCGAATAGGGCCAGAAGTAGAGACCATTTACTTTGAGAAACAAGAGTATAGGCAACAGGACAGACCCTTGAGGACCACCACCATGGAGAGGATAAGGAGAGGTAAGTGGCTTCATCGACCACGACGACAGTGGAACAGCCAGAGAGGAAACTATACACTAGAGATCAGAGAGATGTAGAGGTACCAAAGGAAGGAATTTTAGATAGGAAAGACTTATGCCACACCCTGTCAAATGTTATGAAGATGAAGAGATGGACGACAAAAGTTTACCAGAAACTCTGAGAGAAGAGGACCAGAGGTGAGCTACACAGGAGAGATCACCAGTACACCTAGCACTGCGGACTCCATACTGGTGATCACCAGTACACCTAGCACTGCGGAGTCCATACTGGTGATCACCAGTACACCTAGCACTGCGGAGTCTATACTGGTGATCACCAGTACTCCTAGCACTGCGGAGTCCATACTGGTGATCACCAGTACACCTAGCACTGCGGAGTCTATACTGGTGATCACCAGTACACCTAGCACTGCGGAGTCCATACTGGTGATCACCAGTACTCCTAGCACTGCGGAGTCTATACTGGTGATCACCAGTACTCCTAGCACTGCGGAGTCCATACTGGTGATCACCAGTACTCCTAGCACTGCGGAGTCCATACTGGTGATCACCAGTACACCTAGCACTGCGGAGTCTATACTGGTGATCACCAGTACACCTAGCACTGCGGAGTCCATACTGGTGATCACCAGTACACCTAGCACTGCGGAGTCTATACTGGTGATCACCAGTACACCTAGCACTGCGGAGTCTATACTGGTGATCACCAGTACACCTAGCACTGCGGAGTCCATACTGGTGATCACCAGTACTCCTAGCACTGCGGAGTCTATACTGGTGATCACCAGTACTCCTAGCACTGCGGAGTCCATACTGGTGATCACCAGTACTCCTAGCACTGCGGAGTCCATACTGGTGATCACCAGTACTCCTAGCACTGCGGAGTCCATACTGGTGATCACCAGTACTCCTAGCACTGCGGAGTCTATACTGGTGATCACCAGTACACCTAGCACTGCGGAGTCCATACTGGTGATCACCAGTACACCTAGCACTGCGGAGTCTATACTGGTGATCACCAGTACACCTAGCACTGCGGAGTCCATACTGGTGATCACCAGTACACCTAGCACTGCGGAGTCTATACTGGTGATCACCAGTACTCCTAGCACTGCGGAGTCCATACTGGTGATCACCAGTACACCTAGCACTGCGGAGTCTATACTGGTGATCACCAGTACACCTAGCACTGCGGAGTCTATACTGGTGATCACCAGTACACCTAGCACTGCGGAGTCCATACTGGTGATCACCAGTACACCTAGCACTGCGGAGTCCATACTGGTGATCACCAGTACACCTAGCACTGCGGAGTCCATACTGGTGATCACCAGTACACCTAGCACTGCGGAGTCTATACTGGTGATCACCAGTACACCTAGCACTGCGGAGTCCATACTGGTGATCACCAGTACTCCTAGCACTGCGGAGTCTATACTGGTGATCACCAGTACTCCTAGCACTGCGGAGTCCATACTGGTGATCACCAGTACTCCTAGCACTGCGGAGTCCATACTGGTGATCACCAGTACTCCTAGCACTGCGGAGTCTATACTGGTGATCACCAGTACTCCTAGCACTGCGGAGTCCATACTGGTGATCACCAGTACTCCTAGCACTGCGGAGTCCATACTGGTGATCACCAGTACACCTAGCACTGCGGAGTCCATACTGGTGATCACCAGTACACCTAGCACTGCGGAGTCCATACTGGTGATCACCAGTACTCCTAGCACTGCGGAGTCTATACTGGTGATCACCAGTACTCCTAGCACTGCGGAGTCCATACTGGTGATCACCAGTACTCCTAGCACTGCGGAGTCCATACTGGTGATCACCAGTACACCTAGCACTGCGGAGTCCATACTGGTGATCACCAGTACACCTAGCACTGCGGAGTCCATACTGGTGATCACCAGTACACCTAGCACTGCGGAGTCCATACTGGTGATCACCAGTACACCTAGCACTGCGGAGTCCATACTGGTGATCACCAGTACTCCTAGCACTGCGGAGTCTATACTGGTGATCACCAGTACTCCTAGCACTGCGGAGTCCATACTGGTGATCACCAGTACTCCTAGCACTGCGGAGTCTATACTGGTGATCTGAAAGAAAAGAATGGGATTGTAAGTGCGGAGTCCATACTGGTGATCACCAGTACACCTAGCACTGCGGAGTCTATACTGGTGATCTGAAAGAAGAGAATGGGATTGTAAGTGTTTGAAAAAAGTGGGAGTTTCAAGGAATCTGGAAATAGCAGTAGAGCAAGGGAGCGGCCTCCTTTCTTATGGATGGGCCACACTAATGCGTGCTTGCAAGCGGAGAAAAAGTTTTGTTTATAAATACAAGCGAAACAGGCAAGCAAGCTCAGAGGTACACTAACATTAAGCAAGAAGAGGTGTGCCATCTGAACCGCGCACCTTGTCCACACGGAGTTGGAAGAGTACCTGGAAGACCCTGGGTCATGAGAATATAGATGACACAGGGTTAGTGCGAGATGGGGCGGAAGATTAGAAGCTGAATCATCCAGAAGGAAGACAGTACCAGCATGAACAGTTTTATCAGTTGCAGAGTTACATAGCTATAGAATGATCAGGCTGGAAAACAGGTGGAAAGGACGCATTACAGAAGTTCCTGGAGATGATTTTGGTTTTGGACCAAAAATGTTTGTTAGTAGAAGTCAAGTCAGACCACATTCTTTTAATGAAAATGTTCCAGACTTTACAAAGAAGAGCACAACACCAGGCCTCCCGACTAAGGAGAAACAATAAAAAAGAAACGCAAGGATGACCTTCAAAATCTCCCAAAGTGCTAAGGTTGGGATTTCGAAGGTGGATGGAGGATGCATGTGCTCAGTTACAATTAACAGAAATAGAATTGTGGTTAGAGGGCCCTATGGGGGGGAAGAAATGGTGTAGGAATATTAGGAGGGTCCAGAGCAACTCTTAAAGGGTGTTCAATTAATCAATTGTTCCAGATTGTTATGAAGGGAAAAAGAAGTCTTCGGCTTCACCAGGATCGTCCCGATCTTAGCTTAATCAACCATTGTGGTGTATGTTGAAATCTCTACACAGAGGATCTCAGCAAAGCATCGTGGCAAGAAGTTAAATAGTCGAACAGTTGTACGTCGATGGAGGAACTGGAAAGATCTGTGAGACGAGTAACAGGCGTTTTTGTATTACAGTCGGTACAATTTTCACTGCGGAGACGATGTTGGAGAATATAGCTGGAGATATAATGGTCCAGAGGAGAAGCGACCTCAGACAGTTGCATTTCAGAGAGATTAAAGGAGGTAAACAGGTGGTGCTCAGCAAGGGGGTTAGAATTAAGACCGCCAATGTTGCAGGAATAGATAGAAACAGATTATGTTTGGGATCTGCTGCTGTGGAGAGGGAGTAGATCGCAGTCGCATGTTGACGATTAAGTGGTCTTGGGATCCGCTCATCCTCTCTCGATAGGCAACGCCGCCACGAGTCGACGCCGGAGGATTACATACATGATGGTCTTGCTGCCACAAATGTTGAAATGTAGATGGGTAAGAAAAATAGAAACAGAAATAAAGTTATATGTTTGCATGAGTTTGTATGAGGAAAAGAGGATGTGGGACACACTGAATGCCGGCAACCCACATGTGTTTGACGCAGGGGAAAGGGTACGTAGCAAAGGCCGCAGTGCTGGCTGCCATTCCTACCGAAACCCAGACGATAAAATCGCCCTGGTTGGTGACTGCTTGCCACCCACTACTACTTCCACTACTACTATTACAGAGTAACAGCAGCAGGTGAAGATGCATTTTTCTAGGGTAAAGTGACTTTATCACGCCTGTAGTGATGATGCATCTGGTGGTGTCTTTCTTCATATGATGTTACGTAAATGAAAGTGTGGAGACACTGCATTCGCTTCCAGTTGCAGACTTTCAATCTGCTAATTCATCTGTCGATATTCAGTGAATTTTTTGTATCTTCCATTTAGTATTTTCTTCTATGAAGGTAATGGAAAAATTCAAATATAGTTTCTAACATAACTGTTGATTTTTTTTTTGCTTGACTACATGAGTCCAGATAATGAGGATAGGTAGAGAATTTGTTTTTCTTTTCTGCTTTTCGTTCAGAACAGTTGGGTAACAGAAAACAAGACTAGCAATTACTGGACGCTGCACAACCGCTCTCTGCTGCTAAGGTCTGGCAACGTAACGGGTGTAATTCACAGAACTGACAATACCGAAGCTAGACCTCCAGCCGAACACGATCGTAGACAGAAGGTTGGAGCACACCCAGTGAGCAGCAACTTCTTTTCCTTTATATCAAAGGGAATCGCTAGTGACTCGTTGTATTAAGTCTTCAGTTGGTGCCATGATTTACATTAATATTTACATATCTGTTGCTTCTGGAATGTGACAGTTGTCGGCGACGAATGTTCTGTTACCTGGCGGAGTTATGGGAATGTGTCCCTCCCTTTTTAGAGGCTTCGCGATTTCCTACTTTCAGCTTCCCTCACATTCTACTCTAAAAGGAAAATGATACAAAGTTCGTGTATCTTACATTGAGTTGACATGTAAAATGCTGCATTCGCTCGACTTCGTTTTTTTCCAGTCAAAAAAGTCCCATAATGGCTCACCAGATCCAGGCTAGTGAGCCAGGATACCAGGCAGTGGCCACACAGCGGCGCCAGTATAATGGTTGCGTCTGTTACTCACAAAGTTCACCAGTGTTGGACCTGAGGATGGGACTCTGGTAGTGAACTTCAGCTGTAGCCTCTTGAATATCTTCAGCAGGTTTGATGCCTGTACCTTCATCCTCCATACTGATTGTTGTGATGTTTCGCTAGTAAACGTGAGCTGGTAAATTTCTTGTTTGAACCGTTTTTCGTATATAAAAGTGGCAGTCTTTCCCTCTTGAGCGAGGTGCTATCAGTAGTTGAACCTTTGAGGAAACCCCCAGAAAGATATGATATAAGAGGGGAGGATTTCCAACGCTTCCTAACCTCTCTGCTCTCGCTTAGTTGCCTTCAGCGTTGTACAGGAGTGCAGGGGTAATATTCTTTCTCATAACATCCACGAT